>NW_028247816.1:0-21757 GCF_964263255.1 Lissotriton vulgaris | reverse complement strand
TTCCAAGAGGAAAGTAAAGAATCTATTCTAGAGATGACTGCATTCATGTTAAGTTGAATAGAGGAGGAGATAGAAGTAGAGAAAAGAACACCAAGATATTTTATTTTCTTTGAGTTCCAAGCAAAGCCGGTAGAAGTGAAGAAGTGAGGAAGGCAATATTTAGTTAGAGGAAGAATTTCTGTTTTATCAGAATTTATTTTATATCCTGAAACCAAAGAGAATTTCTCAAATTCAAGTAATAAAGAGGGAACAGAGGTAACCGGGTCTGAAATAAATAAAAGGATATCATCAGCATAGGCAGATAATTTAAGATGATGATCGCCATACGGGAATCCAGAAATGGAGGGATTGTTACGTATAGAAGAGAGGAAGGGCTCAAGCGCTAAAATAAACAAAAGAGGTGATAGAGGACAGCCCTGACGAACTCCACGTTGAAGTGTGAATGGGGAAGTGAGGTGACCATTGACGAGAACGGAACCCTTGGGCATAGAATATATTGAAGAAATATAAGAGATAAATTTAGGACTGAAGCCATGCCATTTCAGGGAAGCCATGAGAAAAGACCAGTCAACCCGATCAAAGTCTTTCTCAGTATCAACTGAGATGGCTGCAATAGGAATCGACAACGAGGGGCCTTACTTAAAACGTTAAGGAAGAGTCTGGAATTGTCCGAGGTAAGACGGCCCTTAACAAAACCACATTGCTCTTTTCCGATGAGATGTGGCATGAGCGGGTCAAGGCGAAAAGCTAATAATTTTGCAAAAATCTTATAGTCCACATTAACTAGAGGTATAGGACGATAATTCTTACAAAATTTAGGGTCTCTACCTTCTTTAGGGATAAGGCATATGGTAGCATCTTGAAATGTGCCTTGGGCCAGTCCAGTAGAACAAAAAGATTGAAAAAGAGAGAGAAGTTTGGGTAAGAGGAGATCGGAAAAGTGTAAGTAAAATTCAACTGGAAAGCCATCAGGCCCTGGAGTTTTGCCTTTAGTGAGAGAGGACAAAGCAGTGGATAATTCAGAAATAGTAAGATCAAGATCAACGTCCGAAAAATTAAGCTGTGAAGTATCTGGCTTAGGTAGGTTATCAAAATAAGAATGGAGAAGCTCTGGAGTAGGGGGTAGGGGGATTTTCAGGGGAGTATAAAGATTCATAAAAGGAGTGAAATTGCTCCAAAAATTCTGCATTGGTATGTACAAGAACATTAGAAGAAGAAAAAATAGAGTCTAAGTTATTTCGCTCCTTACGCGATTTTAGATAATTAGCCAATAATTTACCCGATTTATTGCGACCTCCATAGTATCGTGCACTGCTCCGGAGAAGAAAAGAGGAAGCTGAATCCGTAGTAAGTTTGTTAAAAGCAATTTTAGCCTTAAGAAGTTCAGGAGACATATGATTAGGAGAAGAAGTGTAGAATTGATGTTCTAACGACTTAATGTGTGCAAGGGTAACTTTACGTTTTTGAAGGAACTTTTTCTTCTTTTTAGAGACGAAATCGATAATAAAACCGCGGGCTGTGGCCTTGAAGGAATCCCAAAGAACATGAGGAGGGGTATCAGGTTTAGAATTGAGTTGGAAAAATTCAGAAGTGAAAGAACGAAAGGAGGAGGAAAAAAGAGGATCAGTAAGAAGAGAATAATTAAAGTGCCAGTGAGAAGATTTAGGAGTAGGAGGAAGAAGATCAAATACAGTGATAATAGGAGCATGATCAGAGATAACAATAGGTTCAATAGAAGAGGAGAGAAGGTGTTGAGATAAAGATGAGGATAGAAAAATGTAGTCAAAACGAGAGAAAGAAGCATGAGGAGGAGAGCAAAAGGAAAAGTCCATAATATCTGGGTGAGAGAGTCTCCATGAGTCCACAAGATGTATCTGAGTGATAGTGTCAAGAAACTGTTTATGGGGCTTGTGGGGGGTAAAATGAACAGAGGATTTACGATCCATAAAAGGATCGACAATCTGGTTACAGTCTCCACCTAACAGGAAAGAATCATCTTTGTATTGAACACATTTTGCTGTAATGGAGGGCCAAAAAGAGGTGTCAAAGCATGTAGGGCCATAAACGCTGAACACAGTAATTGGAATATCATTAATGAGCAATTTAGCTAAAACCCAACGACCTTCATCATCCTTTTCTTCGAGAAGTACTTTACATTTAAGACGTTTATGAATCAAAATAGCAACACCGTTCTTTTTATGAGAAGCAGGAGAGAACAGAACAGTACCAACCCACAGTCTCTTTAGCTTTAAAGATTCAATATCTGAAAGATGGGTTTCCTGAATAAGAACAATATCAGGATTGTAAGAGGAGAGGTGTGAAAGTACTCTCTGCCGTTTAATAGGGTGGTTAAATCCTTTCACATTTCATGAAACAACTTTGAAGGTGAAAAACTAATAAACTGTTCCAAATTGAAAAATGCAAAAACATACTGTACAAGCAATATTTCAAACTTTAAGGAGGGAAAAAATATATAAACCGTTAAAAGGGTAGAAGGAAGAAAATGAGGAGGAGGAAGAAGAGAAGGGGAAAGGGAAAAGGTTAGGGGAAAGGAAAGAGGGTCAGCAAAAGAAGGAGAAGAAAGAAAAGAGAGAAGGCATAGAAGACAGTACAAATCCAAAAGGACGACTGTAATGAACATACCTGAAAGGGGAAATACACAAAGGGAAGGTGGGGAGGTGGTGATGCGTTACAAGACGGGTAGACCAGGAACAGGAGCAGAACCACACCGAGACCTCACGACATAGGAACAAAGGATGGAACAAGATGGTGAAGGGAGCATCCGATACATATCTGCATGGGGAGAAAGGAAAACAATTGTTAACATACGGAACATGCGACACAAAGTATATAGCCAGAAATTAGAAATAAGATTTATGCAGAACATGCGCAAGGAGACACAGGAAAAAAGAAGATAAACAAGATGAGGAGATTGATAATACCAAGAGGAGGAGTAGAGAAGAGTAGTACATGAAAGCAGAAAAACGCTACTAGAGAACAATACATGGAGACAAGAAAAACATTTCAGCCACTGTTCGAAGGAGAGGAAGAGGCGTCCATCCCCTCCTCACTCTGCAAAAAGATGAAGTTGCGTAGTTCACCAGGATCTTGAAATGACCAAGTCTTATTCCGATAAGTGACTCTGAAGGTACAAGGGTGAAACAGGCCATATCTTGCTCCCAGGGAACGCAGAGAAGGGCGCATTGCTAGAAATTCCTTACGTCTGGAGGCAGTGGCATTTGAGACATCTTGAGATAAGTAAACTTGTTGACCTTGCCAAGTCAATTGTTTTTTTGCTTCTTGCTGCTGAAAGAACCGAGGGAAGGTCTGTGAATTTCAAAAATAGGATGATGACTCCACGAGGTTTAGAAGATGAATCTGTTCTTGCGCCAAGTCTATGAGCTCTTTGAATACTGATGGACGTAGAGGGGGGCATTTCCAAAAGTTTCGGTAGGAAGGTGGTAAAGAAAGTCACTGGATTGTCACCCTCACGATTTTCTGGTAAATTGTAAATACGAAGGTTATTTCTTCTATTGCGATTTTCCAAATCCTCCGTATGCTTTTGTAGAGAGAGGACAGTCTTTTCTAATGCAACAATGCGTTGCGTGTTGGATTGAACCTCAGGAATCTGTAGTTCAACAGAAGAAAGGCGAGCATCCATGGACTCCCATTTGTCCTTCAAAAGCTGCATATCCCTGCTTGTCTCTTCGACAAAAGGATGCATTGCACAAAGTTCTTCCAAAATTTGATCAATAGGAGATGAGGAAGAGTTATCCTCCGGTGTAGGAGAATTTTGTTTAAGACGTTTGCCAGATGGAGCAGGTGGAGAGGTTCTACTGGAAGATGAGTGAGCCGAAGGGGCTTTCTGAGAGGAAGAATTCAACATTTTTGCAGAGTGAGTCGATTTAGATGCACCAGTTGAAGAGCCCACCGATGAATTCACAGAGGGAGTAAAGACAAATTGAGGTTTGCGTAATCTCACCATAGAAATTCCTACTGCAGCCAATAACTAATTTCAATACACTGAGAAGTATAAAAAACATGCGTTGGCAATGACTCAAAAGGCCATCTAGCAGAAGGTAAGCCAGGGGCTTATATACTACAAGATGCTCCAAAAATACAGCACTGCGAATAATGCCAATAAGAGAGAAGTAGTAGCATTGAAGAACTTAGCTGAACAAGACAAGGTAAACCAAAACACCTTTATCGGGTCCGAAGCATATACTTGAAAAAGTAGTATACAGATAACATAGGACAAAAAGGTGGTATACCATGAAGAGGAGAAAATGAACTTATCTTCCTGAGGAAGCGCTTGTAAATTGCACAAGAAAGAGCCAGTGAGTTGAACGGAGCATGCGCTGCCAATTTGAAGAGAGAGGGCGCTGAGAATGGCAGTTAGGGAAAGCGTGTCATGAGGCAGCTGAAGCGTAATGGAATGCACAGGAAGTCAAAAAGTCAGTAAAAAGCCATGAGGAACAGCAGTGGCGCACTTGCAGAGAGTAGCGCTGAGGTGACAAGGCGTCCGAAGAAAGCGGGTCTCACAGAAGAAACGCCATGACGAAACGCCTGAGCAAAGATTCCTCAGAGAGAGAGCAAGACAAACGTAGCAAAAATCACCGCACACAATTTAATTGCTCACCCCCAAGGTCGTTGCTGCCGAGTGACATATGGCAGTAGAGGACTTCCTGGCTAGTTGTGGAGGCAGAGGTCCGGTAGTTCGAGGAACACCTAAAATGGCGGCTCTGTGAGGAACGGCAGAAATATCGCGGGAACAGATGAAGAGCGGCACTCCAAAAGCCGCAAAGCCACTCCGCTTATTCTCCCGAGGTTCCGATAGGTGAATTCGGCAAGGAAGTACGAAGGCAGTCCCGTTCACATCGGGGAAAAAGCATCGAGGTGTAACGGTGCAGCGGAGCTCAGCACCTAGCCGGCCATCTTGCGCGGCATCCAAGCCATGCTCCAAACTTAATTATATTCTAATCTTGAAAAAGGCTAATTCCACTCTTGAACAAATTGACCATTTACAGTTATCATTACATGGGAGGAACAATGTATTAAAAATGTTAATCCTCCCCAAATGTGCATATCTATTCAGAACAGTGACGCTCGAATTCCCGTTAGATTTTTTTAAACAAATAGAAAAGATGACAGGGAGATTCTTATGGGGCTATAAGGGCCATCGGAGAGCTTACAAAAAAATGATCCTACCAAAGTCTAGAGGAGGGTGGGCCATCCCACATTTTTTGTTTTATTATTTGGCAGCAGTACTACAATTTATATCCCCCTTAATTGTAGGCAATAAAGCCCCGACTTCATCAGCACACACCCCATCAATTTATGAATTTGCATTAGGCATTGAAGCCCGTGGTTATTTCCTAAAACTAATAGAACTGAGCTATTACAATAAACAAAATTTAAGATTGTAACTGCAGCATATAGAACATGGAAAATTATCAGGAAACTTGCTGGGATTCCAAAATTGTTGAGATATACTCCTTTAACCTCACCACATTGTTTCCCCCCTATATTCAGAGACCCTATTATGAACAGTTGGAAGAATAATGGTATTACCTATTTGGGTGATCTATGGATAGATAATCGCATAATCACATTTTCTGAATTTCAATCCAAATTTAAACTCACGAGCCGCGATTACTTTAAATATCTGCAGTTATATAGCTTTCTATCGTCTCATGATTGACATGGCCTCCAAAAGATTTTATTGATTGACAGCCTTTATTCTAAAAGAAAAATAGGTTACTTTTATAATTTACTCATGACTTTCCTCTCAGATGATTTATCTATGATTCAATAGAAATGGTCCGTGGAATTAGGAGTAAATGATGTTTTGTTTGAAGAATCAATTGAGCTAGCTAACTCTATCTTATTTTCCGGGCGATCTTGCACACAGCATTATATGGTATTGTTTGATCTTTACTATACACCAGCTAAGGTTATGAAATAGGGAGCTATTGCTGGTATATGCTGTAACCGTTGTGCTTTGATAGGAGCAGATGCAATACATATGTTCTCTTGCTGCTCTTACTCTAAGAAATTCAGAAATTTATCCAGACTATATTAGGATTTACAGTAAATCTAACGCCTGAGTTGATTCTATTTGGATAATCATCAGACTCCCTACAAAAGGAACAACGGTCTCTGATTTTTATTCTGATGTCTGAACTTCGTGCATGTATCACACAAGAATGGATTAGCCCTGAACCACCTTCCTTTTTTATGTGGAGGGCTCGTATTTTAGGTAAATTTAATTTTGAACTTTTATTATTTCTAATGTAGGACTCTTCAGTTGCTTTACTTTTTGAATGCTATGCTTTATAATGTAAATTTTATAAATATCACAGCACAAAAAGATTTTTGTTAATCTGACTTGTTTGCACTAAAAAAAAGTAAAAAAAAAAAAGAAATATACTAATGTTAAAAATATTTTAGATTATTGCTTGCTCTCATATACACTTTAAAGTAATGTAGGTATATTTTTGAGACATACAAAAAAAAATGAGGGTATGGCGTTCCGGTGCAACACCATACGTCTATGACATAAGACAGGGCCTGGCAACGTGCACTCATCATATATGCAACGCGCAGCGGGCGCGACCCCATACGTACATGACGTAACGCACAGCTTGGTACTGTGTACCCGTCCCATACTAAAGTAGCAGCTGGCGCGACCTCATACGAATATGTTCTTACGTGTGACGCAGTGCCACTAACCCGTCAGATACGAAATGCACATCATTTCAATATGGCAGATAGGATTCACGTGCTGATGGAGCTTGGTAGAATACCGGTACAGACTCTAGTTTTCTCAAGAAAATAAATAATTGATATACATATATATTTTTTGAAGATATAAAGCATTACATAATTTTTCAAGTAACAAAAAGGATAATAGAGTTCCAAAATATTATTAAAACATTATCAATATTAAAATATGCAATTAACATTTAAAAAACCTTCGAAATTCAGAAAAAAAACAGGTTTTACAGATGATATAGTTAGGAATTAGCATTTACAAAACCTTAAAAATTCACTGAAAAAAACATAGTTTTCAGGGACTTATAGTTAGTTGGACATTACTGACTAAGGGGCCGATCAGGATGGAGGATTTTCCGCCTCCTCCGGGCCGGCGGAAGCCACCTCCGGCCCGGAGGAGGCGGAAAATCCTCTGCGGAGTCACCAAAGACCCACCGCCAAATTAGGATGGCTGGTGGGTCTGGAATTCCGTCCGCCGCTTTTCCGCCGCGGTCGGCTTCCGACCGCGGCGGAAAAGCTATAACATGGCAGGCGGTGTCTATGAGACACCGTCCGCCATATTATGATGTTTGTGTAAAACTGCTTTTCCACGGCGGCTTTTCCGCCATGGAAAAGCATACGGACATTCACTTTGGGGGCCCGTTGCGGGCCCCCTGGGTGAATGGGGGGTGCACATGGGGGGTACCTATGGTACCCCCCTGCATTTGCGTGCACAAAGCGGCAGGCACCGTGCGGTCCCTGCCGCTTTGTGCATGTAAATGTAACACATGCTATTTTAACATTGCGGCGGGTGCAGCTTGAAGCTGCACCCGCCGCAATGTTAAATATTGAGGATGTGACCGCCACCCTGGCGGTCACATCCTAATCAGGACGGAGGGAACGCCGCAGCCCCTGCGGACGTTCCCTCCTCCTCAAGGGTGGCGGACGGACGCAAGTCCGTCCGCCATCCTGATCGGCCCCTAGGTGTGTGAATAACTCTATGAATGAGAGGCGGTGTGTGAGTGTCTCTATAGATATGTGACTGGATATTATAATGCTCTATTGATGGCTGACTGTATGTATGAATGAATGGATGTGTGTGTAGACCTAGGTGTTCATGGTTTCAAAAAATTATAGTCTGTAGTTTAGAGTGGGTGTATCAAGTGTTATATTAGGGTCTGATGAAGTGCATCAGATTTTTACGTGGATGATGTCATCAGTGTTGTCATCAGTGATGTCACTGACCATGTCTTGAATTATGTAATAAGTGACGTCATCAGCAGTGCATTGCGGGGCAGGAGTTATAGTTAGCTCAACTAACTATAACAGAGGAATTTCTATGGTTTTCTATGAGTGAAATGTCAAACTAACTATAACGTCCCTGAAACCTATGGTTTTTCAGTGAATTTCTAAGGTTTCCTAAATGCTAATTCCTAACTGTAATGTCTGTAAAAACTATGTTTTTTTCAGTGAATATATACATATATATTAAGCCTGGGCATAGTTTGCAGAGTTTTGCTAAGCGGAACTTCGCAAAGTTACAAGAAAACTGCTAAGCGGCAGAGTGTAGTTTGAAATGCTGTTCATGCTGCTCTTTCTGCAGCTCGGGTAGAAATTCTACCTGAGCTGCAGCTTGCGCTCAAGAACATAGCGTTCGTGAACGCGAGCGGGGAAAAACTCTGCTGCACTAAGCAAAGCGGGGATTTCTTGCACTCTGCGAGCTCCGTGGAGTGCAGAGTGCGGAAAACTCCACAACCTCAGTGTACGGAGCAGAGTTTAATGCCCAGGCATAATATATATATATATAGACGATGTTTCTGTTATTTGGAAGGGCGACATGCAGAGTGCACAGGATTTTGTTAACTTGTTAAATATCAATGAGTTTAACTTACATTTTACCTCACACATGAGTGCCACCATGTTAGAATTTCTGGATGTACAAGTACAAGTAATTGATGAGAAATTGACAACCACAGCATACAGAAAACCAACTGCTGGAAACGCGATATTACACGCTTCAAGTGCGCACACGCGTCACTTGATAGCAAGCATACCCTACGGGGAATTGTTACAACTTAAGCGCATTTGTAGTGCTTCGGAACAATTCGATGCCTGTAGCCAGTCATGTTTGGACCGTATGCGACATAGGGGGTACAGTGAAGACATCCTTAACAAAGCCATAGCGAAAACTAATGAAAGACCAAGATCTGCCTTGTTACCCAACACCACTGAGCTAGATGTCCACGCAACAGAGGAAAATAGTTCACCTAGATTGATCACCACGTACAGCAAACAGGAACGCAAGATACGCAATATCCTGAACAAAAATTGGCCCATAGTTCTAACTGACCCTATTCTGAAAACCACGTTACCAGAACATCCCAGTGTAACATTTAGAAAGTCTAAAAACATGGCTAATCTCTTATCTAAAGAGATTCCCCACTGGGACTACTAATATCCAAACGTGGCTTCCTACAAGTAATGGTTTTCGCAAATGCGCGACTTGTTGGGCATGCAACTTTGGAGCCAATACTACCACATACAGGACCCCTTTTAAAACCAAAGAACAGCCTATTAGGGGTAAATACGACTGCCGCACTGAGTATGCCGTATACATTCTTACCTGTACATGTTGCTTACGTTATGTAGGTAGTACGAGAAATCCTGTACACATGCGTATCCTGCAGCACATCCGTGCCATCATTAATTGCGACCCGGCTTATCCGGTAGCCAGACACTTTAAAATAAGCCACAACAAAGAAGTTAACTGTCTTACTTATTTTGTGATTGATCAGGCACCGGTACTTAAGCGAGGTGGAGACAGAGACAAGGCTCTAAGGCAATTAGAGACAAGATACATTCTTAATCTCAACAGCAAGCATCCTAATGGCTTTAACAATAGAGAGGATATGTACACCTTTCTGTAAACAAACTCACCTTGTCTTGTCCCTACAACCATCTCTCTAATTAGGGTCATAATGACAATATGTACTCCCTGCCAGCAATTGTTGGTAGCCATGTCTGTAAATTCGCGACATCATGAGAAGTGTTTATTGGCGTCTTCTCCCACACCTTGAACTTTATCTCTTCCCATAATCACTTTTTTAAACTTCCCTTTTTGTTGCACTATCATCACTCAGCACTTTAAAACTTGGATTACGAACTTGCAACACATGGTTACCTGATCCACCAATGGTGCTTTCCCGGGATCGGGACAGTCAAACTATCCAGGTTAACCATTCCAGCACTAGCACTTTAACTGTAACTGCTTATACAGCATGTAACGCCAGGTTTAAGCATAATATTTTAGCGAGGCAGATTGAGTATGCATTTACATCATTTACATCATGGCAATGTTGATTTCCATTGCGGCAACACATAAGGTTATTTGCACATCTATTTTTAGCATAACATGAATGTGTATATGCAACACTACCATTATTAAATGGCTATTTTTATAAGGGTCTTTTAAATAATCAATTTTAACATATTTATATGTTATTTATTTTGTGCATATAAATCATGATGTAAATATTATTTATTGAATGTATTTATCATATGATGTCATGCTGCTAGCTTATTTTGCACAACCTAACGCATTTATGCGGTTATAAATGTTCCATTGTTACTCTGACTAATGTCAGCATTATGAGTGCTTAATCAGATGCTGTTGTGGATATAAAACGCTATTTTGCAATGTTACCAATCCTGTGCACATGTAAATACTCCACACTTGGAGTCTATCTTCAGTGTTTATCACTAGAGCACGTGGTGTCATTATGAAAAAAACAAGTGTGTGCCCTATTTAAAGTGACCATTACTGCATGTCCGCCATGTGATCAAGGGCAGTTCCTGCCCGAAACGCGTCATGCCTACCTTAACTGCCAATGGATAATAAACCTTGGATGTGAACACTCTGAAAGCCTTGTGGTGGTCTGTACTTTTCTGCGGTTACAGCCTGGGTAGCAGAAATCAACCCATATTCACTGCAGAAGTTTCTGGTTGCTTTCGCCCTTACGGACCCCACCCCGACTGCTGGAAGCCGCCTTCAACCTGACATCACTGCCGCTCCGGAAGGAAATCCACAGGCTGGCTGAACCCCTTGTGAGCTGAGAGAGAAAGAAAATAGGTAACCGAGGACGCCGACGCTTGAGTCGGAGGACCCGCGAAGGCTTGACCTCGTCTCCGGTTGAGTAATCGACAATAGCATACACAAGACGGGGCTACGCTTTTCAGTAATCCAGAGGAGGTTTCCATTGTTGTGACACGCCGAGTTGCATTTAAACGTGCAGGCTATTAATCACTGCAGTTAAGCACGACCAAGAAGACAGGCATAATGTTGAGCAACGCAGTACGGGAGAGAGAACAGGATGCAGATGCGTTATTTGATAACGTAGCCAAAAACAAAAGTAGAAGTATGAATAAAAATACGCAAAAGGAAAACACTGAAGATGCCAATAAAGACACAAACATTTTGTTAAGAAACTTGGAGAAAAAAATGAGAGCCGAGTTAACCAAATGGTGGGAGAGCAAATCTTTGACCAAATACGTGGAGGTGAACAGCGTCCCTCGTGGGCTACGCATACTATTAGCTCCTAGCTTCGAGAAACCCAATCCAGCCATGTTACTCGAGTGGGGGGAAAGTAATTTACAACAATCCATGAACCTCATAAGGATCTTAATCAAGTATGCTGATATAGATCGTTTAGCTCTCACTAAGGAAATTGAAGAAATGGAACATGATTTAAGCAAAGCGGAAAACCAGGATTGGATTTCAGCAAAAATGAATGAAATCAAAGAGCGGTTAAGAAAATATGAAGAAAAAATAAAAAATAGAAAAGTACATAAATTTGCCAGAGACTTGGAGGATTATGAAAGAGGACAAATCTACACTTTTGCGAAGAAGTATGAGAATATTCGTAAAATGAAAGGAACAATGATAACTAAACCGAATATCTTGGAAGCCAAGCAACCGCCACCAGCTGGGGACACACCTGAATTAGACACAATATCTCTCACGAGTGAGTCCAGTATGAGCTCAGCTGGTTCAAGTTCAAGCATTTTGGAACCCGTAAACACTATTCCGGATTTAGGGGAAGAAGTGGATTTTTTAGTGCAGGACCGCTTGAAAACCTTGAGACCAAGGATAGAGAGAAAACAAGCAGACGAAGGCGGGACAACATCAGAAAAACCGCCCGCAGGAAACGCAAAAGGCAAGCCAAAAAAGAAGCGAAACTACTGGCGGAAAAACAAATAATCAATGACAACACTGTAGTCAACCTCAGCACATTAACACTCACGAGAGCTGAAGAACAGCTGCTTTCCTTAGGCCTAAACTTCTGCCCTAATACCAATTTTGACTATGCTTCCACCCATGTAGATCTATTTCTATTCATCAGAAAACTAAAACTTAAGAAATTCTATGCCCTAAAAGATCTAGGTGAGGACAAACAAAACAAATCAAGAACCCCCAACCCCTCTGGCGTGCAGGTCGGAGAAATACCAACTTTATGGGCACTACATGGCTTAAGTAATGAAGAGGAATTAAGCTCCCAAGCACCTACACAAACCAAACTAAGAGAACTAAATTTGCTGCAAAAAGGTGCCGGGGAAAGCCCTTTCAAACCCAAGTCCACCTTCATCCCTTTAATGCTGAAAGACGCCATCGACGTCTTTCATGATCGCATCGTCGAGGAGATCAAAGAATTAAATTGTTCCATTGACCGCAACAGGAAATTTGCACAAAATCAACAACAAGTTTCTTTCAACAAACTTATCGACAAGCTAGCCAACAATGCTGCCATCGTTGTCAAGAAATCAGATAAAGGGGGCAATGTTGTCCTGTGGCCCAAGCATGAATATGACATAGAAGCCAAAAGACAGTTAAACAACAGCGACTGTTATGAACTAACCACATGGAACAAATTCAATAAAGCGAAGGACAGCATCAAGAAAGAGCTACTAAAATGGAAATATGATGGTTTGATATCAAATGAGGAATATCATTTCTTGTTTAACACTCATCCAAGGCTACCTTTTCTTTATCTGCTACCAAAGATCCATAAGAACACTATCCCAGTTCCTGGACGCCCTATAATCTCGGCGATAGGCAGTATGACTGAGAATGTGGGCTCTTATATTGATTTCTATCTACAGGACCTAGTGAAAACCAGGCCCTCCTACTTGAAAGACACAGGGGATTTTCTAAGGCACATTGGAAATATGACCTGGTCCAAAGAATGGATTCTATTGACTCTGGATATAGAATCTCTCTATACCAGCATTCGACACAAATGTGGCCTACGTGGGGTTGAAAATTTTCTGAAAACACGTCCTGCTGAATATGCCATGCATAACAAGATGCTCATGGCACTCATCTTGTGGTGCTTAATTAACAACTATTTTTCATTTGAAAAGAATGTGTACAGGCAGAAACAGGGGGTGGCCATGGGGGCCTGCTTTTCCCCGAGCTACGCGGGGTTACACGTGGGATACTGGGAAAATCAGGTCCTCATGACTAAGCACAGAGCTATATTTGAACATAATGTTAATTCTTGGCTTCGCTATATAGACGATGTTTTTGTTATTTGGAAGGGCGACATGCAGAGTGCACAGGATTTTGTTAACTTGTTAAATATCAATGAGTTTAACTTACATTTTACCTCACACATGAGTGCCACCATGTTAGAATTTCTGGATGTACAAGTACAAGTAATTGATGAGAAATTGACAACCACAGCATACAGAAAACCAACTGCTGGAAACGCGATTTTACACGCTTCAAGTGCGCACCCGCGTCACTTGATAGCAAGCATACCCTACGGGGAATTGTTACGACTTAAGCGCATTTGTAGCACTTCGGAACAATTCGATGCCTGTAGCCAGTCATGTTTGGACCGTATGCGACATAGGGGGTACAGTGAAGACATCCTTAACAAAGCCATAGCGAAAACTAATGAAAGACCAAGATCTGCCTTGTTACCCAACACCACTGAGCTAGATGTCCACGCAACAGAGGAAAATAGTTCACCTAGATTGATCACCACGTACAGCAAACAGGAACGCAAGATATGCAATATCCTGAACAAAAATTGGCCCATAGTTCTAACTGACCCTATTCTGAAAACCACGTTACCATAACATCCCAGTGTAACATTTAGAAAGTCTAAAAACATGGCTAATCTCTTATCTAAAGAGATCCCCACTGGGACTACTAATATCCAAACGTGGCTTCCTACAAGTAATGGTTTTCGCAAATGCGCGACTTGTCGGGCATGCAACTTTGGAGCCAATACTACCACATACAGGACCCCTTTTAAAACCAAAGAACAGCCTATTAGGGGTAAATACGACTGCCGCACTGAGTATGCCGTATACATTCTTACCTGTACATGTGGCTTACGTTATGTAGGCAGTACGAGAAATCCTGTACACATGCGTATCCTGCAGCACATCCGTGCCATCATTAATTGCGACCCGGCTTATCCGGTAGCCAGACACTTTAAAATAAGCCACAACAAAGACGTTAACTGTCTTACTTATTTTGTGATTGATCAGGCACCGGTACTTAAGCGAGGTGGAGACAGAGACAAGGCTCTAAGGCAATTAGAGACAAGATACATTCTTAATCTCAACAGCAAGCATCCTAATGGCCTTAACAATAGAGAGGATATGCACACCTTTCTGTAAACAAACTCACCTTGTCTTGTCCCTACAACCATCTCTCTAATTAGGGTCATAATGACAATATGTACTCCCTGCCAGCAATTACTGGTAGCCATGTCTGTAAATTTGCGACATCATGAGAAGTGTTTATTGGCGTCTTCTCTCACACCTTGAACTTTATCTCTTCCCATAATCACTTTTTTAAACTTTTTGTTGCACTATCATCAATCAGCACTTTAAAACTTGGATTACGAACTTGCAACACATGGTTACCTGATCCACCAATGGTGCTTTCCCGGGATCGGGACAGTCAAACTATCCAGGTTAACCATTCCAGCACTAGCACTTTAACTGTAACTGCTTATACAGCATCATGGCAATGTTGATTTCCATTGCGGCAACACATAAGGTTATTTGCACATCTATTTTTAGCATAACATGAATGTGTATATGCAACACTACCATTATTAAATGGCTATTTTTATAAGGGTCTTTTAAATAATCAATTTTAACATATTTATATGTTATTTATTTTGTGCATATAAATCATGATGTAAATATTATTTGTTGAATGTATTTATCATATGATGTCATGCTGCTAGCTTATTTTGCACAACCTAACGCATTTATGCGGTTATAAATGTTCCATTGTTACTCTGACTAATGTCAGCATTATGAGTGCTTAATCAGATGCTGTTGTGGATATAAAACGCTATTTTGCAATTTTACCAATCCTGTGCACATGTAAATACTCCACACTTGGAGTCTATCTTCAGTGTTTATCACTCGAGCACGTGGTGTCATTATGAAAAAAACGAGTGTGTTCCCTATTTAAAGTGACCATTACTGCATGTCCGCCATGTGATCAAGGGCAGTTCCTGCCCGAAACGCGTCATGCCTACCTTAACTGCCAATGGATAATAAACCTTGGATGTGAACACTCTGAAAGCCGTGTGGTGGTCCGTACTTTTCTGCGGTTACAGTCTGGGTAGCAGAAATCAACCCATATATATATATATATATATATATATATATATATATATATATGTATATATATATATATATATATATATATATATATATCCTAACGGTGGGCGGCCAGCTACGCTCCGTCTGCGGAGTGTGCGTAGTGCCGCCTACTCCGCATTTTGCGGAGCTGGCAGAGCCAGGCGGCACTACACACGCTCCGCAGACGGAGCGTAGCTGGCCGCCACCCGCCTCCCTCCCGCCCTCCCTAAATACTTTGAAATAAAGGAATGAAATAATTTAAAAAGCACTGCCGCGCATGCGCATTTTCACGAGAAAATGCGCATGCGCGGCCGCCCGCGCATGCGCATTAGTATAGAAGACGGAAGACGGAAGATAGCGAGCCCCGGGGACACGGCGGGCAGCGGCGGCAAGGTAAGTGCTTTTTAAATTATTTAATTCTTTTATTTCAAAGTATTTAGGGAGGGCGGGAGGGAGGCGGGTGGCGGGGCTGGCGGCCAGTGGTGTTTGCGGAGTGGGGCTATGCGGAGTGCGGAGGTGGGCGTAGTTTCTCGCCCACTTCGCGTAGCTCCGCGAAGCCCCACTCCGCGAACTCCGCCCAGGGTTAATATATCCAACCATAGCAGAACCCAAGTGGAAAGAAGCCTCACGCAGGTAAATGTAACATCCCTCTTTATTGGAGCAACAGCCTGCCAGCAGGATTGTTCATGGAAACTTTGTGTTTCAAATTAAAGAACGCCAGACGCGGCTTTGCGTGTCGTTGCTCAGGGCTTAGAGCTGGAATCCTCTGCAAGACCCCTCGCTCCACCTTCGCTCCGTGACTGGAAACACCGGTAGGTGCTTCTGTGGATCCGCTGGAGCGACAGGCTCCTTTCCGCGACCGGGGACGGCCGCTACACATCCAACCATAGCAGAACCCAAGTGGAAAGAAGCCTCACGAAGGTAAATGTAACATCCCCCTTTATTGGAGCAACAGCCTGCCAGCAGGATTGTTCATGGAAACTTCGTGTTTCAAATTAAAGAACGCCAGACGCGTTTCAGGAATTGAGCTCCTTTCTTCAGTGGCGTGATGGCAAGTGTTGGCTGCGGGCGCTTAAATGAAGAGCACTCGATTTCACATCCCCCGCTCAAGTAGGCGTGGCCAAAGGCCTTCTGGGTGATGTAGTCCTCTTCCAGTCAGACCACTGTGGGCGCGCCTGCACGCCAGCACCAAATGTCAGCCCAGTTAATGAAAGTTGCAATGAAGCTGCCTGCTCGGCTTTGCGTGTCGTTGCTCAGGGCTAAGAGCTGGAATCCTCTGCAGGACCCCTCGCTCCACCTTCGCTCCGTGACTGGAAACACCGGTAGGTGCTTCTGTGGATCCGCTGGAGTGACAGGCTCCTTTCCGCGACCGGGGACGGCCGCTACACATCCAACCATAGCAGAACCCAAGTGGAAAGAAGCCTCACAAAGGTAAATGTAACATCCCTCTTTATTGGAGCAACAGCCTGCCAGCAGGATTGTTTATGGAAACTTCGTGTTTGGAAAACCCCGATGGTACCTTGTATGTGGATGGTTCGTGTTTTAAGTTGCCGAATGGTGATGTGACGACTGCGTATGCTGTAGTGACGTTGAGTACGGTTGTGGAGACTGCGAGATTGAATCAGAATTCTGCACAGGCGGCAGAGCTGATTGCCTTGACCAGAGCGTGTGTTTTGTCGAAAGGGAAACGGGTGAATGTGTTTACAGACAGCCAGTACGCGTTTGGTGTTGCGCATAGCTTTGGACGTTTGTGGAGAGAGTGAGGTTTTATGACATCGCATGGTACGAAGATCCAGCATGGACAGCTTGTGAATGATCTTTTGGATGCACTTACATTGCCCAAGCAGGTGGCGATTATTAAATGTAGTGCACACCGTAAGGTGACGGATGATGTTGGTTGTGGTAATGCATTCGCTGATGAGATTGCTAAGGAGACTGCAAGAAACCTTACAACTAGAATGTATGTGACGAGTTCGGTAAGGTGGCCTGCAGAAGCTGGTATGTGCGAAGACACTATTGAGAGTGTGAAAGCGATTCAGAATGAGGCCACCGAGACTGAAAAGACCAAGTGGAAAGAGAGTACGGGAAAGCTGGATGCGAATGGCTGTTGGATTGACTTGTCCGAGAATAAGAGGTGGATGTTGCCGGATGCATATGTGCTAGCTGTTGTGACGATGGCACACGGCTTGTCACATATTAGTGCGAAAGGTATTTGTAAGTTGTTGTCCCCCGTATGGAAGAATGATAGTATCGCTAAAAGTGCTGAGAGATTGGTCAAGAATTGCATGATATGCATGATGTACAATCCTGGTATGGGAACTCCTACACCCCCTGGCCATTTTGCTCCTCCTTCATGTCCCTTTGAGGTGATCCAGTTAGACTTCATCCATATGGAGCGATGCAATAACCTAAAATACGTTTTAGTTGTGGTTTGCGCATTCTCCCGATGGATCGAAGCCTACCCTCTTAAAGACAATACTGCCCTGTCCACTGCGAAATTCCTACTGAAGGAATACTTTCCTCGGTATGGAATGCCACGGATTGTATGGTCTGATAACGGAAGTGAGTTTGTGGGGAGTGTGATGAAGAGTGTGTGTAAGGGCCTTGGAATTACACAAAAATTTCACAGCGCCAATCATCCCCAGTCAGCAGGTTTGGTTGAGGGATACAATGGAACTCTCAAATTAAAACTCGCGAAGATTCAGGCTACGACTGGTCTCTCGTGGCCTGACGCTTTGCCTTTAGCTCTCCTGTCAACTAGGGTAACTGTACACTCTCGAGTAGGGCTTAGCCCATATGAGATTGTGTTCGGTCGTCCTGCCAATGTTTGGGGGTTCTGATCTTGAGTACCCAATGTTGATCGATTATCTTCATGATCTGACTGCTAAACTGAGGTTAATTCACCAACAGGTCTTTGAAGCACTACCAACGCAGACGGAGGGTCCAGGCCACCAGCTCCAGCCCGGAGACTGGGTGGTTACGAGGAATTTTGGCCGAAAACGAAATCTTGAGCCAAGATTCATCGGACCCTACCAGGTGCTCCTTGCCACGAGAACTGCTGTACTTTTGGAGGGCCGCAAGCACTGGGTGCACGCCACCCACACCAAGAAGGTACCTATACCTTTGCCAGCGGACTCGTGGGTGAGGAAGGGCATCGCTTCATCTGAGGCTGAGGTTGTACCGAACTTTGTTCCATTCAGCGACGCTCAGCCTGTGGGAGTTACCTCAGTGCAGCCGGACGACATTGTTGAACATTTGTCATCGGAGGACTCAAGATTTGAACAATTGTCTGGTCGACAGGATTTTGCTTCATCATCTGACCAACTGGGAGAAGCAGATATTTTCTTCGTTCCAACACCAGAGACAAATAAAAACATATTTTTGCTTTCTCCCCTGACATTCATGTTACCCCATTATCACTCTTCACATTTTTGAATAACCGTAATTTTCGTAAATCCTGAGTCTTTTTCTGCATATGTGTATTTGTTTCCACAACTAGGAGATTTTGTATATACTGTTTAATTAAAGTACCTTACTTCCGGGTAGACCGTAGGGCCGTGCGGGTACTTCCTTCTGGTTAGTAGGTCCTGACACTAGGTTGGAGACCGTTGATTCCTAGGAACTCCTGGGGATTGACTATTGCTACACAGAACGAAGTGCGTCAAGAACGTTGCGGACGGTTTTAGAGGATGGCTTTCTCGAAGCTGTCGGAATTGGAAAAGGCTCAAGCTCAAAGATTCGAACTGCATAGAATTGCACGTACTAAATGCTTCATGATTCAGGTGTTCCTTCTATTCCTAACTGTTCTTCGTTATTGGTGGGTGGGGTGTATTACATGATACAGTCATTGTTGCCTTCTGCCTCACCTACCTTTTCTCCTGAACCTAAGCCTTCCTCCACTGTTTCTCCTCATTCTTTCCACATTCTACCCCAACACGAATAGGTTAGATGTGCGGAATTCATGAATAATTCCTTCGTTCAGCTCCTTCATCAGCATCAGTTGGTGATGAACACTACCAATTGTTGGGTGTGTGGGTTAATGCCACATACCACCGATAAGGGAATTCCGTACTTGGTCCTTCCTTACAGTTCCCAGGGTTCAGCTCGAGCATTTCAAACAATGTTTCGAAGCACACTAGATTCCTACCCCAATCGAGAGCCAAGTTCTCCACACTTTGGTCCCGGCCCGTACCATAAGTCTTTGGCAATAGCGATTGCTGATTTAGATAGGGATATCTATGATTCATCGCTTATCCCGGAGGAAGAGGTGCGAGCCTATAGGGATCTGAGTGAGGCTGAGTATAGTGTGCTAGTGGGTGATAGACAGCTTAAAAATTCATCTCCAATATGGATCGTACCCCACCTTGGTAATTTCTGTTTGAAAGGTCGTGGCCGAAGCCCGAGAGCTCACCTTGGGGAGAGTGCTTGCACTGAAACGTATGTTTTACCAATGCTCTCTTCCCCTGTTCTCTTGACTGCCAAGGGTATGTACTTTGTCTGTTACAACCGTGCATATACATAGTTGCCCCTTGACTTCTCGGGCACCTGTTATATTGCAAATTTGTTGCCACCGACTTTTACGGTTGCCTCCGACTATCACAAGACCAGAGTTGTGAGAGGCGTGATTAGCAAAGAGGACACTGCCGGTCAAGAAGCAGGAGACTTCTTTAAGGGTTTCTTGCCGTTTTGGGGACCTATGATTAATAGTAGGAACCTGAGACAGCTGACTCAAGTGGTGGAATCGACCGCTAATATCACAGCGAGTGCCCTTGGCAACATCACAGCAGAGCTTCAGGCGGACAGGCTTATGACGTTACAAAATCGTATGGTTTTAGATGTCGTCTTAGCAGATAGAGGTGGAGTATGTAAGGTGATCCATTCGAGCTGTTGTATTTTCATTCCTGACAACGCTCCGACTGTCTATCAAGCCATCTCGAAGTTGCATAAGATCTCCGAGTCCAAACACGTGGACGTAGGGGATTGGACGCTACTAGGATGGTTTTGGGGCCTGATGTCGACTTGGGGTTGGAAGATTCTGATGATCATTGGGGTTGTTGTAGCATTCCTATTCACGTGTTGTCTTTGTGTGCAGTGTGGTCCTACTTATGTGGCCTCTGCGCTACGACGTGTATGAGGCGGCCGTCTGTTACCAAGGAAACTCTGATGGATAGAATAATGCTGCAACAGCATCTGGATGGTCTGATGAATATCGAGATCGATTCTGATTTCGACTAGTGCTTGCCTACATGAGGGCAAAAGGAGCGTCTGAGGTTCCGTGACAATTGTAAGTGGTCTTTCCGATTCGCCAAAATATGGTCGAGTCTGGTATCTATGAACCGCAAATGACGAGTTTAGTGGGTGTACGCGTTTTCGCTGTGCTATCCTAAACCGTTCATTTGTTTCGTAGGTTTCTTCATCTGAACCCACGGGTTCCATTTTAGATACGGCATCCATTTTGTTTCTTGCCCTCAAGTAGTCAGCGAACGGACGCTGTCCGCTTCGTGACCCTGGGATTTCCAAACTCTTGCGGAAGACACGTGTTCCTTTGAGGGTGTCTTTATGATGAGGGGGATGACACTGTAAGGCAGATGGCCCCGCTCGAGGCACATCTTGTCGTGCCGGTCTATTGTTTCAGTTGTGCATTCATTAGGCACGTCTCCTTTGATCCCTGCAATCGTGTTTCCTGATACCACCCCCTTTTCCACTCTCTTCGATCTGTTCGCTATCCTCGTCTTCCTTTGCACCTGTTTCTGTTTCTTCCTTGATTCGTTTACAGCCGAACGGAATGTACTAATGGTGGGAAGATGTACTTTTACAGTTGGGAACTGCTAAATGTTACTGTAATTATGTTCCGGGCCCTGAATACATGAAAGCGACCCCCTATGACATTTACTGTGGGAACCAGGCTGTAATCTTTTGTCCATCATGTTATCCTATGACGAAAAACTGTATAAAAAGAGCGATCCACGGATACAATTCGAAGCAGTCTCCTAGAACCTACACGTGTTGTACTTCTTGTGACGTCTGTGTTCCCTGCAGTAATAAACCTCGAATCTTTGACGCCGAAGGAAGTGTCCTGTGTCTCTGTCATTTGTACGCCGGAACAGGTTACCCACCAAGGTTTTAGGTGTTATCCCTGGCACCGCTGGGTCTTAGAAAAACCCAGTCCTTCATCGCGCTCGTGTCCCGCAAAGCTGGTAGTGCGCGCTTTTTGTAGTGCCTCCTGGGCCGGGATATGACCTTGGCGGCTCCTGCCGCTATGCCCCCAGGGAAATGTAGTCCTTCACTCGGCGGCCGCTGATGTAGGGAGCGGCGGCGGGAGGACTACAGC